>NW_025318898.1:0-1192 GCF_018153725.1 Drosophila mojavensis | reverse complement strand
AATAAATAAATCACCGCAATACATGCAGTTGAGAACTACTCCCTGCCGACAACTTTTAATGATACCCAGCCTCTGTAAGAATATGCAGGAAGCAAACAGTGAACAGAAATATGTTGCCTTTTTTTACAACACATGTGCCCCCTCAACTAATTCCTGCTGCAAAAAAAAGAAGATTAAAAACAGAAAACAGCAAAACAAAACGGGCTAAGCTTCTAATTACATATGCAACACTCGCAAACAAAACTTTCTAATAAAAGTGCAAACCCTAAGTAAAAGACAAAATAAACACGTTAAACAACCATAATTATAAATAAATTAATTGGTTTAACAAAGAATGATAATAAAAACACTAACAATAAATTAATAAATAAAAACAAATGTTAAAATGGATAGACCAAAACAAATAAATAAACTTATAACTAATACACAATATTTCAAATAATAGAACCCACCTCGCCTTTATACACGATACTGAATTGAGGTCTACGAGTCAAATCTAACAAGCAAAAAAATAAATAAATAATAATAAAAATCAAAACTTAAATATAAACAAGTTAAAGCCCATAACAAGCTAATAATAAATTAATATTCTTACTAATAAAACCAACAATAAATAAGGAAATCTCAAAAAATGTCAAGCAAGAAAACAAAATAAATAAACAATGACGATATAAGGAAATTCTAAATAAAGACCGAGCACTATGGGAAGAAACAAAAGTGAAAGCAAAAGCCAAGAAGACAAAGGGGTGCCTATGAATAAATAACGAAAGAGTCTCAGAGGGCAACCTCTCTCCTGGATCCGGGCCACTTACAACCCTGGACATAGCTAGTAAGGCATCTTGAGCGGCGCCCTCATGTAATATCTTCCCACCCCTCCAGGACACTGAGGAAACTGGATGACGGCGACTGATGACGCCCCCTAGGACCATCAAATCAGCCAGCCTGGCCAACAAACCAGCTAAGTAATTATATTTAAGAATATTAATCAAATTAAATTTAAAAGAATGGTAGTAAGAAGTGAGATTTAAGATAGTAATCTAAAATTAGAATTTAACGAAGAATATCTGACCCAGTCTTTTTACTCTTTCCCAAATCATTATAAATAACTACAACTTTTACTGATGAATATATATATGTATATAAAGAAAACACTCCAATTATTTGGCCAAAATTCAAACTTTATTAATAAACA
>NW_025318896.1:0-12810 GCF_018153725.1 Drosophila mojavensis | reverse complement strand
TCTATATATATAATATACAATCATTTAATTTCATTATTCTTTATTATATCATATTAATAACCTATGCTGGCAAGGCAACACTCCACATTCATATGAATTTTTCATTTTTAATTTTCTCTCATATGAACTTGCCTTGCGCAACACCACTCCCCTATATAGGTTTCTGGACACAATCTCTTTATATACGCCATTTTTTCCAAAGGGAACCACTCACCCATATATTGTCATGTATTACATATAATACAATCACTTAACTTCATTATTCTTTATTATATTATATTAATAACCTATGCTGGCAAGGCAACACTCCACATTCATATGAATTTTTCATTTTTAATTTTCTCTCATATGAACTTGCCTTGCGCAACACCACTCCCCTATATAGGTTTTTGGACACAACTTGTTTATATACGCCATTTTTCACAAGGGGCACCACAGACCTTTGCATTTTCATGTATTATTTTAATGATACAATCACTTAATTTCATTATTCTTTATTTATAATTATATTACATTAATATTCTATGCCTTTCAGAACATCTTAGTTACATATTTTATATTTATATGCTGGAACCGAGGTTCTCTCTATATATTATAAGTGGAACCTCAGTCACATATTTTATATTTATATAGGTGGAACCGAGGTTCTCTCTATATATTATACGTTGGAACCACAGTCACATATTTTATATTTATATGCTGGAACCGAGGTTCTCTCTATATATTATTTATAAGTGGAACCTCAGTCACATATTTTATATTTATATAGGTGGAACCGAGGTTCTCTCTATATATTATAAGTGGAACCTCGGTCACATATTTTATATTTATATAGGTGGAACCGAGGTTCTCTCTATATATTATTATAAGTGGAACCTCAGTCACATATTTTATATTTAATTTATATAGGTGGAACCGAGGTTCTCTCTATATATTATTATAAGTGGAACCTCAGTCACATATTTTATATTTATATAGGTGGAACCGAAATTCTCTCTATATATATAATATACAATCATTTAATTTCATTATTCTTTATTATATCATATTAATAACCTATGCTGGCAAGGCAACACTCCACATTCATATGAATTTTTCATTTTTAATTTTCTCTCATATGAACTTGCCTTGCGCAACACCACTCCCCTATATAGGTTTTTGGACACAACTTGTTTATATACGCCATTTTTCACATGGGGCACCACAGACCTTTGCATTTTCATGTATTATTTTAATGATACAATCACTTAATTTCATTATTCTTTATTTATAATTATATTACATTAATATTCTATGCCTTTCAGAACATCTTAGTTACATATTTTATATTTATATGCTGGAACCGAGGTTCTCTCTATATATTATAAGTGGAACCTCAGTCACATATTTTATATTTATATAGGTGGAACCGAGGTTCTCTCTATATATTATACGTGGAACCACAGTCACATATTTTATATTTATATGCTGGAACCGAAGTTCTCTCTTATATATTATAAAGTAAACCTCAGTCACATATTTTATATTTTATATTATAGAATGGAACCAGGTTCACATATTTATATATATGACCAGTCTTCTATATATTATACGTGGAACCACAGTCACATATTTTATATTTATATGCTGGAACCGAGGTTCTCTCTATATATTATTTATAAGTGGAACCTCAGTCACATATTTTATATTTATATAGGTGGAACCGAGGTTCTCTCTATATATTATAAGTGGAACCTCGGTCACATATTTTATATTTATATAGGTGGAACCGAGGTTCTCTCTATATATTATTATAAGTGGAACCTCAGTCACATATTTTATATTTAATTTATATAGGTGGAACCGAGGTTCTCTCTATATATTATTATAAGTGGAACCTCAGTCACATATTTTATATTTATATAGGTGGAACCGAAATTCTCTCTATATATATAATATACAATCATTTAATTTCATTATTCTTTATTATATCATATTAATAACCTATGCTGGCAAGGCAACACTCCACATTCATATGAATTTTTCATTTTTAATTTTCTCTCATATGAACTTGCCTTGCGCAACACCACTCCCCTATATAGGTTTCTGGACACAATCTCTTTATATACGCCATTTTTTCCAAAGGGAACCACTCACCCATATATTGTCATGTATTACATATAATACAATCACTTAACTTCATTATTCTTTATTATATTATATTAATAACCTATGCTGGCAAGGCAACACTCCACATTCATATGAATTTTTCATTTTTAATTTTCTCTCATATGAACTTGCCTTGCGCAACACCACTCCCCTATATAGGTTTCTGGACACAATCTCTTTATATACGCCATTTTTTCCAAAGGGAACCACTCACCCATATATTGTCATGTATTATTTTAATGATACAATCACTTAATTTCATTATTCTTTATTTATAATTATATTACATTAATATTCTATGCCTTTCAGAACATCTTAGTTACATATTTTATATTTATATGCTGGAACCGAGGTTCTCTCTATATATTATAAGTGGAACCTCAGTCACATATTTTATATTTATATAGGTGGAACCGAGGTTCTCTCTATATATTATACGTGGAACCACAGTCACATATTTTATATTTATATGCTGGAACCGAGGTTCTCTCTAATATTATTTATAAGTGGAACCTCAGTCACATATTTTATATTTATATAGGTGGAACCGAGGTTCTCTCTATATATTATAAGTGGAACCTCGGTCACATATTTTATATTTATATAGGTGGAACCGAGGTTCTCTCTATATATTATTATAAGTGGAACCTCAGTCACATATTTTATATTTAATTTATATAGGTGGAACCGAGGTTCTCTCTATATATTATTATAAGTGGAACCTCAGTCACATATTTTATATTTAATTTATATAGGTGGAACCGAGGTTCTCTCTATATATTATTATAAGTGGAACCTCAGTCACATATTTTATATTTATATAGGTGGAACCGAAATTCTCTCTATATATATAATATACAATCATTTAATTTCATTATTCTTTATTATATCATATTAATAACCTATGCTGGCAAGGCAACACTCCACATTCATATGAATTTTTCATTTTTAATTTTCTCTCATATGAACTTGCCTTGCGCAACACCACTCCCCTATATAGGTTTCTGGACACAATCTCTTTATATACGCCATTTTTTCCAAAGGGAACCACTCACCCATATATTGTCATGTATTACATATAATACAATCACTTAACTTCATTATTCTTTATTATATTATATTAATAACCTATGCTGGCAAGGCAACACTCCACATTCATATGAATTTTTCATTTTTAATTTTCTCTCATATGAACTTGCCTTGCGCAACACCACTCCCCTATATAGGTTTCTGGACACAATCTCTTTATATACGCCATTTTTTCCAAAGGGAACCACTCACCCATATATTGTCATGTATTATTTTAATGATACAATCACTTAATTTCATTATTCTTTATTTATAATTATATTACATTAATATTCTATGCCTTTCAGAACATCTTAGTTACATATTTTATATTTATATGCTGGAACCGAGGTTCTCTCTATATATTATAAGTGGAACCTCAGTCACATATTTTATATTTATATAGGTGGAACCGAGGTTCTCTCTATATATTATACGTGGAACCACAGTCACATATTTTATATTTATATGCTGGAACCGAGGTTCTCTCTATATATTATTTATAAGTGGAACCTCAGTCACATATTTTATATTTATATAGGTGGAACCGAGGTTCTCTCTATATATTATAAGTGGAACCTCGGTCACATATTTTATATTTATATAGGTGGAACCGAGGTTCTCTCTATATATTATTATAAGTGGAACCTCAGTCACATATTTTATATTTAATTTATATAGGTGGAACCGAGGTTCTCTCTATATATTATTATAAGTGGAACCTCAGTCACATATTTTATATTTATATAGGTGGAACCGAGGTTCTCTCTATATATTATAAGTGGAACCTCGGTCACATATTTTATATTTATATAGGTGGAACCGAGGTTCTCTCTATATATTATTATAAGTGGAACCTCAGTCACATATTTTATATTTAATTTATATAGGTGGAACCGAGGTTCTCTCTATATATTATTATAAGTGGAACCTCAGTCACATATTTTATATTTATATAGGTGGAACCGAAATTCTCTCTATATATATAATATACAATCATTTAATTTCATTATTCTTTATTATATTATATTAATAACCTATGCTGGCAAGGCAACACTCCACATTCATATGAATTTTTCATTTTTAATTTTCTCTCATATGAACTTGCCTTGCGCAACACCACTCCCCTATATAGGTTTTTGGACACAACTTGTTTATATACGCCATTTTTCACATGGGGCACCACAGACCTTTGCATTTTCATGTATTATTTTAATGATACAATCACTTAATTTCATTATTCTTTATTTATAATTATATTACATTAATATTCTATGCCTTTCAGAACATCTTAGTTACATATTTTATATTTATATGCTGGAACCGAGGTTCTCTCTATATATTATAAGTGGAACCTCAGTCACATATTTTATATTTATATAGGTGGAACCGAAATTCTCTCTATATATATAATATACAATCATTTAATTTCATTATTCTTTATTATATCATATTAATAACCTATGCTGGCAAGGCAACACTCCACATTCATATGAATTTTTCATTTTTAATTTTCTCTCATATGAACTTGCCTTGCGCAACACCACTCCCCCATATAGGTTTCTGGACACAATCTCTTTATATACGCCATTTTTTCCAAAGGGAACCACTCACCCATATATTGTCATGTATTACATATAATACAATCACTTAACTTCATTATTCTTTATTATATTATATTAATAACCTATGCTGGCAAGGCAACACTCCACATTCATATGAATTTTTCATTTTTAATTTTCTCTCATATGAACTTGCCTTGCGCAACACCACTCCCCTATATAGGTTTTTGGACACAACTTGTTTATATACGCCATTTTTCACATGGGGCACCACAGACCTTTGCATTTTCATGTATTATTTTAATGATACAATCACTTAATTTCATTATTCTTTATTTATAATTATATTACATTAATATTCTATGCCTTTCAGAACATCTTAGTTACATATTTTATATTTATATGCTGGAACCGAGGTTCTCTCTATATATTATAAGTGGAACCTCAGTCACATATTTTATATTTATATAGGTGGAACCGAGGTTCTCTCTATATATTATACGTGGAACCACAGTCACATATTTTATTTTTATATGCTGGAACCGAGGTTCTCTCTATATATTATTTATAAGTGGAACCTCAGTCACATATTTTATATTTATATAGGTGGAACCGAGGTTCTCTCTATATATTATAAGTGGAACCTCGGTCACATATTTTATATTTATATAGGTGGAACCGAGGTTCTCTCTATATATTATTATAAGTGGAACCTCAGTCACATATTTTATATTTAATTTATATAGGTGGAACCGAGGTTCTCTCTATATATTATTATAAGTGGAACCTCAGTCACATATTTTATATTTATATAGGTGGAACCGAAATTCTCTCTATATATATAATATACAATCATTTAATTTCATTATTCTTTATTATATCATATTAATAACCTATGCTGGCAAGGCAACACTCCACATTCATATGAATTTTTCATTTTTAATTTTCTCTCATATGAACTTGCCTTGCGCAACACCACTCCCCTATATAGGTTTTTGGACACAACTTGTTTATATACGCCATTTTTCACATGGGGCACCACAGACCTTTGCATTTTCATGTATTATTTTAATGATACAATCACTTAATTTCATTATTCTTTATTTATAATTATATTACATTAATATTCTATGCCTTTCAGAACATCTTAGTTACATATTTTATATTTATATGCTGGAACCGAGGTTCTCTCTATATATTATAAGTGGAACCTCAGTCACATATTTTATATTTATATAGGTGGAACCGAGGTTCTCTCTATATATTATACGTGGAACCACAGTCACATATTTTATATTTATATGCTGGAACCGAGGTTCTCTCTATATATTATAAGTGGAACCTCAGTCACATATTTTATATTTATATAGGTGGAACCGAGGTTCTCTCTATATATTATACGTGGAACCACAGTCACATATTTTATATTTATATGCTGGAACCGAGGTTCTCTCTATATATTATTTATAAGTGGAACCTCAGTCACATATTTTATATTTATATAGGTGGAACCGAGGTTCTCTCTATATATTATAAGTGGAACCTCGGTCACATATTTTATATTTATATAGGTGGAACCGAGGTTCTCTCTATATATTATTATAAGTGGAACCTCAGTCACATATTTTATATTTAATTTATATAGGTGGAACCGAGGTTCTCTCTATATATTATTATAAGTGGAACCTCAGTCACATATTTTATATTTATATAGGTGGAACCGAAATTCTCTCTATATATATAATATACAATCATTTAATTTCATTATTCTTTATTATATCATATTAATAACCTATGCTGGCAAGGCAACACTCCACATTCATATGAATTTTTCATTTTTAATTTTCTCTCATATGAACTTGCCTTGCGCAACACCACTCCCCTATATAGGTTTCTGGACACAATCTCTTTATATACGCCATTTTTTCCAAAGGGAACCACTCACCCATATATTGTCATGTATTACATATAATACAATCACTTAACTTCATTATTCTTTATTATATTATATTAATAACCTATGCTGGCAAGGCAACACTCCACATTCATATGAATTTTTCATTTTTAATTTTCTCTCATATGAACTTGCCTTGCGCAACACCACTCCCCTATATAGGTTTCTGGACACAATCTCTTTATATACGCCATTTTTTCCAAAGGGAACCACTCACCCATATATTGTCATGTATTATTTTAATGATACAATCACTTAATTTCATTATTCTTTATTTATAATTATATTACATTAATATTCTATGCCTTTCAGAACATCTTAGTTACATATTTTATATTTATATGCTGGAACCGAGGTTCTCTCTATATATTATAAGTGGAACCTCAGTCACATATTTTATATTTATATAGGTGGAACCGAGGTTCTCTCTATATATTATACGTGGAACCACAGTCACATATTTTATATTTATATGCTGGAACCGAGGTTCTCTCTAATATTATTTATAAGTGGAACCTCAGTCACATATTTTATATTTATATAGGTGGAACCGAGGTTCTCTCTATATATTATAAGTGGAACCTCGGTCACATATTTTATATTTATATAGGTGGAACCGAGGTTCTCTCTATATATTATTATAAGTGGAACCTCAGTCACATATTTTATATTTAATTTATATAGGTGGAACCGAGGTTCTCTCTATATATTATTATAAGTGGAACCTCAGTCACATATTTTATATTTATATAGGTGGAACCGAAATTCTCTCTATATATATAATATACAATCATTTAATTTCATTATTCTTTATTATATCATATTAATAACCTATGCTGGCAAGGCAACACTCCACATTCATATGAATTTTTCATTTTTAATTTTCTCTCATATGAACTTGCCTTGCGCAACACCACTCCCCTATATAGGTTTTTGGACACAACTTGTTTATATACGCCATTTTTCACATGGGGCACCACAGACCTTTGCATTTTCATGTATTATTTTAATGATACAATCACTTAATTTCATTATTCTTTATTTATAATTATATTACATTAATATTCTATGCCTTTCAGAACATCTTAGTTACATATTTTATATTTATATGCTGGAACCGAGGTTCTCTCTATATATTATAAGTGGAACCTCAGTCACATATTTTATATTTATATAGGTGGAACCGAGGTTCTCTCTATATATTATAATTGGAACCACAGTCACATATTTTATATTTATATGCTGGAACCGAGGTTCTCTCTATATATTATTTATAAGTGGAACCTCAGTCACATATTTTATATTTATATAGGTGGAACCGAGGTTCTCTCTATATATTATAAGTGGAACCTCGGTCACATATTTTATATTTATATAGGTGGAACCGAGGTTCTCTCTATATATTATTATAAGTGGAACCTCAGTCACATATTTTATATTTAATTTATATAGGTGGAACCGAGGTTCTCTCTATATATTATTATAAGTGGAACCTCAGTCACATATTTTATATTTATATAGGTGGAACCGAAATTCTCTCTATATATATAATATACAATCATTTAATTTCATTATTCTTTATTATATCATATTAATAACCTATGCTGGCAAGGCAACACTCCACATTCATATGAATTTTTCATTTTTAATTTTCTCTCATATGAACTTGCCTTGCGCAACACCACTCCCCTATATAGGTTTCTGGACACAATCTCTTTATATACGCCATTTTTTCCAAAGGGAACCACTCACCCATATATTGTCATGTATTACATATAATACAATCACTTAACTTCATTATTCTTTATTATATTATATTAATAACCTATGCTGGCAAGGCAACACTCCACATTCATATGAATTTTTCATTTTTAATTTTCTCTCATATGAACTTGCCTTGCGCAACACCACTCCCCTATATAGGTTTTTGGACACAACTTGTTTATATACGCCATTTTTCACATGGGGCACCACAGACCTTTGCATTTTCATGTATTATTTTAATGATACAATCACTTAATTTCATTATTCTTTATTTATAATTATATTACATTAATATTCTATGCCTTTCAGAACATCTTAGTTACATATTTTATATTTATATGCTGGAACCGAGGTTCTCTCTATATATTATAAGTGGAACCTCAGTCACATATTTTATATTTATATAGGTGGAACCGAGGTTCTCTCTATATATTATACGTGGAACCACAGTCACATATTTTATATTTATATGCTGGAACCGAGGTTCTCTCTATATATTATTTATAAGTGGAACCTCAGTCACATATTTTATATTTATATAGGTGGAACCGAGGTTCTCTCTATATATTATAAGTGGAACCTCGGTCACATATTTTATATTTATATAGGTGGAACCGAGGTTCTCTCTATATATTATTATAAGTGGAACCTCAGTCACATATTTTATATTTAATTTATATAGGTGGAACCGAGGTTCTCTCTATATATTATTATAAGTGGAACCTCAGTCACATATTTTATATTTATATAGGTGGAACCGAAATTCTCTCTATATATATAATATACAATCATTTAATTTCATTATTCTTTATTATATTATATTAATAACCTATGCTGGCAAGGCAACACTCCACATTCATATGAATTTTTCATTTTTAATTTTCTCTCATATGAACTTGCCTTGCGCAACACCACTCCCCTATATAGGTTTTTGGACACAACTTGTTTATATACGCCATTTTTCACATGGGGCACCACAGACCTTTGCATTTTCATGTATTATTTTAATGATACAATCACTTAATTTCATTATTCTTTATTTATAATTATATTACATTAATATTCTATGCCTTTCAGAACATCTTAGTTACATATTTTATATTTATATGCTGGAACCGAGGTTCTCTCTATATATTATAAGTGGAACCTCAGTCACATATTTTATATTTATATAGGTGGAACCGAAATTCTCTCTATATATATAATATACAATCATTTAATTTCATTATTCTTTATTATATCATATTAATAACCTATGCTGGCAAGGCAACACTCCACATTCATATGAATTTTTCATTTTTAATTTTCTCTCATATGAACTTGCCTTGCGCAACACCACTCCCCCTATATAGGTTTCTGGACACAATCTCTTTATATACGCCATTTTTTCCAAAGGGAACCACTCACCCATATATTGTCATGTATTACATATAATACAATCACTTAACTTCATTATTCTTTATTATATTATATTAATAACCTATGCTGGCAAGGCAACACTCCACATTCATATGAATTTTTCATTTTTAATTTTCTCTCATATGAACTTGCCTTGCGCAACACCACTCCCCTATATAGGTTTTTGGACACAACTTGTTTATATACGCCATTTTTCACATGGGGCACCACAGACCTTTGCATTTTCATGTATTATTTTAATGATACAATCACTTAATTTCATTATTCTTTATTTATAATTATATTACATTAATATTCTATGCCTTTCAGAACATCTTAGTTACATATTTTATATTTATATGCTGGAACCGAGGTTCTCTCTATATATTATAAGTGGAACCTCAGTCACATATTTTATATTTATATAGGTGGAACCGAGGTTCTCTCTATATATTATACGTGGAACCACAGTCACATATTTTATATTTATATGCTGGAACCGAGGTTCTCTCTATATATTATTTATAAGTGGAACCTCAGTCACATATTTTATATTTATATAGGTGGAACCGAGGTTCTCTCTATATATTATAAGTGGAACCTCGGTCACATATTTTATATTTATATAGGTGGAACCGAGGTTCTCTCTATATATTATTATAAGTGGAACCTCAGTCACATATTTTATATTTAATTTATATAGGTGGAACCGAGGTTCTCTCTATATATTATTATAAGTGGAACCTCAGTCACATATTTTATATTTATATAGGTGGAACCGAAATTCTCTCTATATATATAATATACAATCATTTAATTTCATTATTCTTTATTATATCATATTAATAACCTATGCTGGCAAGGCAACACTCCACATTCATATGAATTTTTCATTTTTAATTTTCTCTCATATGAACTTGCCTTGCGCAACACCACTCCCCTATATAGGTTTCTGGACACAATCTCTTTATATACGCCATTTTTTCCAAAGGGAACCACTCACCCATATATTGTCATGTATTACATATAATACAATCACTTAACTTCATTATTCTTTATTATATTATATTAATAACCTATGCTGGCAAGGCAACACTCCACATTCATATGAATTTTTCATTTTTAATTTTCTCTCATATGAACTTGCCTTGCGCAACACCACTCCCCTATATAGGTTTCTGGACACAATCTCTTTATATACGCCATTTTTTCCAAAGGGAACCACTCACCCATATATTGTCATGTATTATTTTAATGATACAATCACTTAATTTCATTATTCTTTATTTATAATTATATTACATTAATATTCTATGCCTTTCAGAACATCTTAGTTACATATTTTATATTTATATGCTGGAACCGAGGTTCTCTCTATATATTATAAGTGGAACCTCAGTCACATATTTTATATTTATATAGGTGGAACCGAGGTTCTCTCTATATATTATACGTGGAACCACAGTCACATATTTTATATTTATATGCTGGAACCGAGGTTCTCTCTATATATTATTTATAAGTGGAACCTCAGTCACATATTTTATATTTATATAGGTGGAACCGAGGTTCTCTCTATATATTATAAGTGGAACCTCGGTCACATATTTTATATTTATAATAGGTGGAACCGAGGTTCTCTCTATATATTATTATAAGTGGAACCTCAGTCACATATTTTATATTTAATTTATATAGGTGGAACCGAGGTTCTCTCTATATATTATTATAAGTGGAACCTCAGTCACATATTTTATATTTATATAGGTGGAACCGAAATTCTCTCTATATATATAATATACAATCATTTAATTTCATTATTCTTTATTATATCATATTAATAACCTATGCTGGCAAGGCAACACTCCACATTCATATGAATTTTTCATTTTTAATTTTCTCTCATATGAACTTGCCTTGCGCAACACCACTCCCCTATATAGGTTTTTGGACACAACTTGTTTATATACGCCATTTTTCACATGGGGCACCACAGACCTTTGCATTTTCATGTATTATTTTAATGATACAATCACTTAATTTCATTATTCTTTATTTATAATTATATTACATTAATATTCTATGCCTTTCAGAACATCTTAGTTACATATTTTATATTTATATGCTGGAACCGAGGTTCTCTCTATATTATTATAAGTGGAACCTCAGTCACATATTTTATATTTATATAGGTGGAACAATAAACATTTCACAATTGAAGGATTCTCTCTATATATTATTCTTTATATAATTAATACATGCCGAACCACAGTCACATATTTTATATTTATATGCTGGAACCGAGGTTCTCTCTATATATTATAAGTGGAACCTCAGTCACATATTTTATATTTATATAGGTGGAACCGAGGTTCTCTCTATATATTATACGTGGAACCACAGTCACATATTTTATATTTATATGCTGGAACCGAGGTTCTCTCTATATATTATTTATAAGTGGAACCTCAGTCACATATTTTATATTTATATAGGTGGAACCGAGGTTCTCTCTATATATTATAAGTGGAACCTCGGTCACATATTTTATATTTATATAGGTGGAACCGAGGTTCTCTCTATATATTATTATAAGTGGAACCTCAGTCACATATTTTATATTTAATTTATATAGGTGGAACCGAGGTTCTCTCTATATATTATTATAAGTGGAACCTCAGTCACATATTTTATATTTATATAGGTGGAACCGAAATTCTCTCTATATATATAATATACAATCATTTAATTTCATTATTCTTTATTATATCATATTAATAACCTATGCTGGCAAGGCAACACTCCACATTCATATGAATTTTTCATTTTTAATTTTCTCTCATATGAACTTGCCTTGCGCAACACCACTCCCCTATATAGGTTTCTTGGACACAACTTGTTTATATACGCCATTTT
>NW_025318895.1:0-878 GCF_018153725.1 Drosophila mojavensis | reverse complement strand
ATCTAATTGAGAGAGGACTTCAAAGTTGCACTGATTTAAGATTTCCCTCAGCAGCAGCCATGTCACCGGTCAACTGCATAGAAATCTTCTTCAGTTTTAAAAACTGAGACCTCAACAGCACTATACATTTTAGAAAAGTTTATTTGTTTTTCCAAACAAATCGGACAAGACCAGCGTAGACCTCCACTTAACAGCTTTAGTAGTAGACATAATTCGTCATATTCACGCCCAGTAAGACCTGCACACTTAGTATGCATCATGTTATCGCACAGCCAGCAACTTATAAATTGCGGGCTTGTGCAGAATCAACTGTTTGCCTGAAAGTGCAAGCTTTTTTGCAGCAACTCATATTGGCAATCGGGATAGATCACAAAATTACTGAATGTAAACAGAAATGTCACAACAAAGAGAGGTATAAATGTGTTGAGAGCGAGTCCAACAACAAACAGCCGTTACAGAGCGTAACGAAAATATATGTTGAGAGCGAGTCAACAACAAAAACAGCCGTTACGAGCAGATCAAAAGTCCTCAGCGAGAGAGTATACTTGCACACCACAAAAATCAAAGATTCAAGAGAGGCAAATACAACAACCGTGGATAGTGAGAGCAAACTTATGCACACACCACACAGACTTAGAAAGAGGAACTGGGGGAGAGCACCAACAACAGAAACACTAAAGTAAAATGCAAATAATGGAAACTAATGAAACTGACACTGCACACAAAGCTTCACAAATTAAAAAGCAAATTATTAAAACGCAGTGAACAACGGATCAAACCTTGCACATAATATAGATATTTTGCTATATACAACCGAACCGCAATTATGTGAAATTTAATAAAAATAATTAACTAAGAACAGAATAATGAAGGCACAA